>NW_027279049.1:45000-52500 GCF_046629955.1 Centroberyx affinis | reverse complement strand
CCTATAATATTTTTCATAGTGACCTTTGTGTCTGTTGTGTTCAATGGTGAATGTATAGTTATAAACCTTATCATAGGCCTACTTTATGGTATTTTTGTCTCCTATATGATATCACTAAAATATTCCTATAATATTCCTATATAGGGACCAATTGGGACCAATCTGTGGTGCACAATAGAGATTTTGTAGTGACCTTACCATATTTTATGGTATTGTTAAGATCCTGTAATGTTAATCTCACTATAATATTCCTATAATATTCCTGTGACATCACATTACGGACTTGCACCTTTCACTGTGAGGTTTCTAAAATTGATTACAGGATTACTGAGGCTGTTTTTCACAGGAATCCTCCTTCCTGGTCTCCTTGGCTTTACTGCCGCCCCGGGCTTTTACACTCACTCTTGTCCTTTGAAATATTGCATTCATCCCAGTTTACGACTTCCTCTTGAATGTTAAAATGGAAGCCGAAGTCAAACACTTATTGTCTCCGATCTTCCCCGCCAGAGTCACTATAGCCTATAATATTCCTATAATAATCATATAGGGACTTATAGTGTTTCTGCGGTAGTCAATAATAAGATTATAGTGACTTTATTGTAGCCTACTTCATTTTTCTATCGCATATGGTATTACTAGAGTTTTCTGTGGTACAATTGTGACATAGCTGGAGGTTTTGCCGTCATATGGTATCGTCCTAAAATCTACTTTTATTATTTAAAGTCATTTTTTCGAGGCTTGTTTCAGGACTGTGCACTTACAGCTTCTATACACTTATGGTTGGATATGATTTATGAATATCTATCTATGTGACGGCTGTGACCACTTACTGTTTAAATGACCTGTAGCAGTGTATGGCTGAATATTACCAGATTAACCATGTGGGAGCAATATGCCCACAAACACAGTGCAGACTAGAGGGAGGGAAAAGATAAGAGGAAACCACAGCGGAAAAGAGGAAAAGAAATTAAGAAAGAAAGAAAGAAAGAAAGAAAGAAAGAAAGAAAGAAAGAAAGAAAGAAAGAAAGAAAGAAAGAAAACAGAATCCGACTCAGAGAGACAGATATATATGTGTATGTGAGAGAAAGAAAGCATTTATATTTTGTATTCTGCTTTGGAAATAGGAAACAGTCATGCCAACAATGTGAGAGAGACAGACAGACAGACAGAGAGAGAGAGAGAGAGAGAGAGAGAGAGAGAGAGAGAGAGAGAGAGAGAGAGTTAGTCAATGAGTTTTTTCCCCATTTTTGATCAAACCAGCCATTTTTGACAATGGGTGAGTGTGAAGTCTTGCACTGCACTGCCCTCTGTTGGGCCCCGTCTGCTGTTACACAAAACCATGGAGCTTTTGTACAACAATTTCCCACCGAAGATAATTCACATCACATTCAATGATTATTGGATTAGTGAGCATATTTACATATCATATCCTCGGATTTAATGAATAGATTATGTTCAGATTGTGTATACATATTCCTTCCGATATGAGATATCACAAGCTGAAAAATCAGCAAACCCCACTATTACAAAATGCTTAATAACCATAAAATAAACTATATATGTTAATTTTCAAATGACAGAAGGTAAACAAAGTCCTTGGTTGACAAATTTGCTAAAACTAATATTGATATCGATGTATTTTGCATGGATTTATAGTGTTTTGGAATACATTTTTTCAATTGTTTCATGAAATAATGATTATTAAATGAATTAATAAATCTTCCTGTGATTGGTGATGATGCATGTAAGTAGTAAGCAGTGTTTCCTCTTTTCAGTCAGCAGCAGTGTGGGAACATAAGAAAATAACCACCACCGCTGAGAAAAACAAGCAGTAGAAATCTCCCTCTGGATACTATTATATTATAACATTTTGGATCAGAACTTTTCAACTTTTCGACACATCAAACCTTTTTCAAGAGGAAGAACCGATGACAAGACGAGTGAAATTAACCCAAATGCATGTTTATTTGAAGTCAACAACTGAACTGGTATTGTAACAAAAAACAAATACTGTATGAACATAACAGCCAACAGACGCAAACCCACCATGGCACATGGTTTCGGTCTCGCCTCGATGACATCATCAGCCATAGTACAAATTAACATACATAACAGCACTATTCTCATGTGACATGGATATTTATTCAAAAGGAAGACTTGTCATCCAAAAAAATAACGCTAAACAAAGACATTGTTTTAGTCATCAAAATAATAACATTTTGTGAACGCAACACACATAATAGTGTCTCCGGAGTCTGTTTGGGTCAATTATACACACCTCACACTCATACACAAACACACACACACATACACACACATTTGTACAAATACACTAAAGTCACAGACAACATGCCTGCCGTGCATATCCAGGTATGTGTGTGGATGTGTATGTACCCTATGTGTGTGTGCAAGTGTGTATAGGTGCGCTTGTAAGAGTATCCAGTAAAGGCAACACTATATACACAAAATTATATAAAAATGGCAGACTGTCGAAACAATAAAATACGCAAAAACTAAACCTCTAATCTTCAAGTGTTGGAATATCTAATCATTCAAAAAAAAAAAAGAAAGAAAAGAAACTGATTATCAATTGAACTGAAAGTAATACATTTAAAATTATGCACACCTTTTATAAAAACATAATTTAAAAATCAATTTGTTTATACTACAAAAAGAAAGAGATGAGTGGCAGCTAGTGTGCGACTGCCTGAACAGGAGTGGGTGAGAGAGACGAGTGGCGGGGCTGGACAGCTCGGTCTGACCGGACAAGAAGAAGAAAAGCTGCTATTTGCTGGCACCTGGTGACAGCCGGTTGCTACTGCACTGATGCAATGAAACGTGAACTACTAGACTAATTTCATGTCCCCAATTCAACACCGTTGTACCCGTACATCTTTTACATCTTGTACATCCAGCAGTGCCGGATGAAAGCGGAGCGAGGACGAGCCCCCGCTTCACCTGGCTGCGGCTGCCACCATTTTGTCCTGCGCCGGCTTGTTAAGTACTCCAGCAGTCAGCAGGTACAAAGGGGTTTAACTGGGACACGGCCTATGTTTGCAGATCAGAGAATAGCAGGGAGGTCAGGCAGGCAGACCATTGTTCTTGTCTCAGGAGAGAAGCTCGTCTGCAGTGCACTTCTCATTTCCAGCGCTATCTACATTTCCAACCTTTTTCTCATGCAAGCTACATGCTAGCACATTAACTAAGACAAAGGACAGGACGATAAATTACAGGCAAATACAGGTCCATTAGTTTTTAAAGACACTACACTCTCAAGAGTATGAGGTGGACATTCCTTTCTCCATTCACAGAGCAGAATTGGACTGGGGTTAGATGCAAATCAAAACTAACTCTTCGAAAAGGACGAGCTCTGTGAGACAAACCCAATCCTCTGGTCTGCAGACATTACTGTGACCCCTTTGAGAAGGTGAACAGCGTTGCAGAGCAAACGTGGGATAAATAGCATTCTGAATCCATCCAGCAATTCATCGGAGGTTGATTAAACTTGTCTGCTGTGATACCGATGCATAGCACAAACCCCACCCACCTGGCACTCCAGGGGAAACTACACCCAAACACTCCCAACGGTATTCGAACACTGCTTAACCCAGGTTTGCTACAGCGTAAAATCAGCTTTAGTCGCTGATCCAGGACCAGCTTAGCCAACCCAAATCCCGACCGTGACCTCTGGGAAGAAAAAAAAACATGACTGACCCCAGTGTAGGTCACCTTACTCTTTGTAGTATAGCTAGCTTACAGACACGCTAGCCTGGCTGTTAGCTGTATCAGCAGCCGGCTAGGTGGCAAGTAACGACAATGCGGGGAAAGGTACGAAAAGCACAATCCCTGAACGTTCCCAAAAAGGTGTACAAAAACTATCACAGACGTAACTGTCTACGGGTAGGACAACAGCAAATGGATTCCTCTCCCAAACACGACGGAGAGCTGCGGAGAGCCGACGGCGGCGGCGGCGTGCGCTCTCCTGCATATCTAGAGACGCTATTTCTATGTCTACATGGACGTCTGAACGAGAGAGACCGGCATGGGAGAGTCAGACATCGATCAAAGATGGAGGGGAAGACGAGGGGAAGGAGCGATGAGGAGAGAGGAGAGACCGGGTGAAGGTGGATCGGGACGCAGACGGGGTGATTGATTAAAGAATGAAAAGAGATGGACGAGTAGAGGGGGGGTGGGGGGGGGGGGGTGGAAGAGAAGGGGACAGATAGGTTCCTAAATGACTTTCTTCTGTGTTAGTGCACCCTCGACTCGCGCTCGGCACGCTGCCCACCGAGCCCCAACCTTGGCAACCGCACAGTCTGGAGCCTCGAGCCTCTTAGTTAGATTGCAATCAATTTCCACGACCGGGCCAAGTGGAGCTTTCCAGTGCCAGGGTGAACTCCCGACGTTAATAAAACACTATTCACTTATTGGAACCTTTCGCTAAGCTGGCAAATGATTTCTGCTTGCAGTAACCAAAAAAAAAAAAAAAAAAACGATAATTGAAAGGTTGTTTTGTCGGGAAGTTGACCGTCATAATGCGTGTAGGCAGCGGCTAGTGCTGTTTGGCCCCGTAGTGGAAACCAAGCGAGTGATTTCACCTTCCCAGAGAGCGGTGACTGTGCCAGCTTCTTAGAGGAAGTCATGATGTCACTACTGAATGAATTCAGCGCTTGGTGGCTCCAGCCAAGAAAAAGCAATCTGCCGCAGGGAGAGACATGGCGGAGGAGTCAAGAGGTACGTTCACCGGAGTAGTGGAGGAGAGACCGCAGCAGTCAAACGCCACGAAGCTCCAGGAAAACGACACCAAACACGGCTTCGAAGAGGCGTTCGACCAGAGGTTTTTGCTACAGTTCAGCGTTTGGTAGCAGGTTGGGGGGAGGGGGGAGGGGGGGGGGGCGAGAAAGCATTTTCCTGTAAGGGAGAAAATGGTGGCATCGATGGCGGCACGCTCATCACAGAGTGGAAGAAAGACCAAAAGCAATCGAAGTAAATAAAAGAACGGCGTCAAAATTCCTAAAATTCCTAAATCTCGAATTCAAAAACAAAATCGCAAATCATAGCTATGGACTCCCGGACTGACAAACCGACAGACACTGTAAACTTTTAACACTGACAGTAACACACCGAGAAACCGACGAGAGAAAAACTAAAAAAAAAATACTCTCATAAGTCCCAAAAAAAAAGAAGAAAGAAAGAAAGAAAGAAAGAAAAAAGAAAACGTTCCTCGTACAAATATTTGCAGTTAAGGTTAGTTTTCATCGCAACGTCATCGTTATTATTATTTTTTTTTTCCCAGATATTGATATTTTTCGACTCGGCATTTCCACGCATGTAATAAAAACAGGCAGGCTTTTTTTTAGAGTATATAAGTTACTGTAATGCAGTAACAGACTGTATGAGATACAGGAGAGAGAGAGGGAGATGGAGAGAGAGAGAGAGAGAGAGAGAGTAGAAGGAGAGAAGGTAGAGAGAGAGAGAAAGAGAAAGAGAGAGAGAGAGAGAAATGATAGTGTATTTACAGCACACCAAACATTTTCTGTCGAGTAAAAAGAATGCTATATAATTCTATATATATATATATATTTATATATTTATACTGGAACCCCTTGGCCTGGCAGCGCGAGGCGGGAATGCTATTTTTGCATGAGTGCGGCGAGTTGTGTGGCGCTGCGTTGGGGGTAAAAACCGAACCGGGTGATTGGCTCGCACCGGGACGTACGAGGACGCAGGGGAGAAGAGGTCTGATGGTACAAAAAAAAAAAAGATTATACTGTGAGCGAGAGAGAGAGAGAGAGAGTGAGAGAGAGAGAGAGAGAGATTATGTTCGTCAGTAATCATTTGCTTTAGACGGATTTCTCCATCAGCGCAGGTGCCGCTGGGAAGTTTACAGAGGGATACTGCCTTGTTGAATGAAGAGAACGAAGGGGGGGGGGGGGGGGAAATAATGAAGTGAGAGTCTGAGGAGGTTTGGCTGAAACGGGGGAGGGAGGGGGGAGGCGGGGGGTGGGGGGGTGGGGGGTGTATGTAACCAGGGCGGCTGGCTGTGAGAGGTTGAAATATCAGCTTGGCATGCCGGAATGTGAGTTACAATTTCGAATACAGTTTTGCTTCAGGAGGCGCTGATAAGTTTGGAGAAGTGGAATGCGATGCGTGTGTGTGTGTGTGTGTGTGTGTGTGTGTGTGTGTGTGTGTGTGTGTGTAAAAATGTGCGTCATTCAAAAACAAACTTCAAAAAGGTGTTAGTAGGAGGCCCGTGGATGTTAATCTGAGTATCGGTGAGCATTCAAGTGTGCATGACAAGAGTTTTTTTTTTTCCCCAAAACAGAGCGTATGTCGACGCATGTATGTAAGTGTGTGTGTGTGTGTGTGTGTGTGTGTGTGTGTAACTTCGTTTCGTCCGTATGTCAGTGCAAAATCTCACTTCCCTGTATCAATGCAAAGAAGGTCGTACCAGGTGAAGCTCAATTCATCCGTTTATCCTGCCTGAAGTCCAAATCTTTTCCTTCCCTCCCCCTTCCCCTCCTCCCACCGTCCCTCCGACTGAGTGAAGATCTGAAGCGCTGTGAAGACAAATGGAGGTTTTTTTTCTTTCCCTTCACTCCTCTCCTCCGCTCCTCCCACCCCTACGTCCTCCTCCTCCTCCTCCTCCTTTTCTCCACCTCTCCGTCCTCTAGATGAAGTACTCCTTCTTGTCCTCGGCTCCGGAGTGGCCTCCCTCCGCGTTGATGATGGCCGTGTCGGCGTCGGGGGCGTCGTCCGAGCCCTTGGCCTCGTGGGTCAGATACGTTCCTGCAGAAGGAGAGAGATAAAGACGAAGAAGAGAGTTACAGGGAGAGAGACAGAGAGACAGAGAGAGAGAGAGAGATGGAAATAAGACTGTCGAGGCAGTAAAAGTCAGCCACTGGAACTGTAGAATGATGGGAAGTGGGCAGAGCAGTGAGCATTAAAAACAGTGGAGCGGGAGGCTGTTCAATATGACAGCTACATTACCAATTAAGATACTTCCAGTAACTTTGGGTGCTTTGCATTTTCTTTTGTTTTTTTCCTTTTTATGTGACTCACTTGTGTAGGACAGTTTTCTTCATGCTGGCGACACGCTAGAATACTTTTAAAATCCTAACTGATATTGAAAACCGCATTGCATCACACACACACACACGATGACGGGTTTCACTGATTTTTTTTTTTGTCTCTCTGGGGCGTAAATGTGCTCACACTAGAGATGAATGGGGTATATCACACACTTAACCATATAACTGAGATTATCCTGCTGACTCCTGAAACGTCACTGATCTCTAATCTCACAGGAACGAGTGGGAGCCGACTTGCGTTAATATTCAACCAACAAAAACAGAAAAAAAAAAATAAACACAAAAACAGAATTTGGGTAAAGCCGTGGCTGGAGAGATGCAGTCGACACGGGCGGAGGTGAGTGAACTTTGTCAGAAAAACAGTGGCGTTTGCTAGACTAGTAACTTAAATTCACTGTAGGACAGGAGT
>NW_027279049.1:0-40000 GCF_046629955.1 Centroberyx affinis | reverse complement strand
GGGGGGGAGGAGGAGGAGGACTCGGGGGCGAGGGGCAGGTCGGGGAAGAGGGCGTTGGACAGCGCGGTGGCGGCGGTGGTGGTTTCGGCGGTTGTGCTCGGGACACCGGCCAGGAAGGGGGTGAGAGAGGGGGAGGGGGAGGGGGAGGAGTCAGAGGGGGAGGTGGGATCAGCGCCGGAGCCAGAGAAGACGTCAGGGAGGGAGGAGGAGGTGGGGGAGGTGGAGGGAAAGATGGAGGGAGTGGGCGACGCCGAGGCCGGGGAGCTGGGGGAGGGGAGGGGGGCGTCCGGGTCCATGGGATCTTGGGAGGAGGAAGAAGAGGAAGAGGAGGAGGAGGAGGAGGAAGTGTGGGCAAGCAAAAGCACCAAAATGGCCAGCAAACACGAACACATTAACAGCGGAGGGGAGCGAAGCGCAAGAACGAGAGAAGCGGTTGGATGATAAGCGTGATAAGCGGTAGCGGTGGCGGTGGTGATGGTGATGGTGGCGCGGTTGGATGAGAAAAAGAACAAAATAACAAATGAAAACAGGAGGAAAGAAACGAAAGAAAAATCAGAAGAGAAAAAAGATGGAAGAAGTACAAGCAAAGCCACAACAAACGACAGAAGAAATAAAAAACGTGATGAAAAAACGTAAAAAGAAAAAAGAGACATCCCGACCCCTTTCTTCTACCTCAGTCCCTCCCCTCCATCCCTTCCCCAGCACATATCCCCCTCTCTCTCTGTCTGGCTGTCTTTCTTTCTTTTTTTCCTTTCTTTCTTCCCGTCTCTCTCGTTACCTTGCACCAGGAGTTTGTACTCCCCCTGGCTGTTTCCGATGCCGTTGTCGGCGTGGCAGAGGTAGACGCCGTTGTCTGATTTGTTGAGAGACTCGAAGAGCAGGAAAGCACCGTCGATTTTGGCCAGCGGGGGGAGCTCTCCGTCCTTCTTCTCCCACACATAGTTGGTGGGCCTGACGGAGGAGAGAGAGAGAGAGAGAGAGAGGTAGAGAGACACAGAGAAACAGTTAAGAGAGAGAGAGACTTGACTTGGACTTTTGATGTTCCGTACCGAAAGATCTTACAAAAAAAAACAGGGCAATTAAATTAACTAAAAGACGAGAGAGAGGGAGTGATGGGAGGAGAAGGAGAATTGGGAGGAGTGTTGCGGTAGGGAGAAAAAGATGAGAAGAGGGGGAAGTAAGGGGATAAAGAGAGAGAGAGAGAGAGAGAGAGAAAAGGAATGATCAGAGGAGAAGGGAGGCTGGGAGGAAAGGAGATAGGAAAGGAGATATAAAAAAGGGAAGAGAGGAACAAGAGAGAGAGAGAGAGAGGGAGAAAATGAATAATGGAGAGAAATAGAGAGCGGGTTGAGAGGGATGCTGCAGTAAAAAGAGATTGAAAGAGAGAGGGAAACAGAGAGAAAGAGAGAGAATGAATGATGGAAAGAAAGAGAGAGAGAGAGAGAGAGAGAGGGACGGGATGGATGTTGCAGCAAACGGAAAAAGGAAACAGACTGATAGAGAGAGAGAGAGAGACAGAGAGAGAGAGAATGAATGAATGATGGAGAGAAAGATGAGAGAGATGGGATGGATGTCATTGCAGAGGACAGAAAAAGAGAAAGAGAGATAGAATGGGAGATGGTCAGAAAGAAAGGACGGGGGCTGGGAGGGATGTTGCAGTAAAGAGGTGGGTGTGTGTGTGTGTGTGTGTGTGTGTGTGTGTGTGTGTGGGAGAGAGAGAGAGGGAGAAGAAGGAGGAGGAGGGGGGGGTAGAAAGAGAAGAAGACAACGGAATAAAGATCAGCATTTCAAATCAGCCGGCGTTAAAAAATCCATTCTGCATAACAGATTGTGTATGAGAGAGATAGCGAGACGCGCCTTGATAAAGGAATCAATTATGTAAATATGCAAGTCCTTAAGCGCTGTACAGTAATTACAAGTTACAGTGAGCCTGAATCGGGGACAGACCTGAATGTGTTGGTCTGATTAATCGCTCTTCGAAATGTTAAAAAAAAAACCCTCAGCGACACCTAAAGGGGCAATCCGTAATTTCATGGTGGTGACCAGGTGGCCGGTCGCGGTAGTACAATAACAGGAGCATGAACATGAACAATAGCCCGAGCTGCTCATCACTTTCACCAACGTTTTGACCTAATTTTTGTTTGTGAAAGCGGGGAAAAAAAACAAAAAAACACCTTTAACTGTTGTTGAGAATCCAGGCTTTTTGTCTTTTGTAGGAAGGTTGCCGGTCGAAATCCCTAAACCGATAAAAACATCTCGGAGAGGAAAGCGAATAAGGAAAAGCTCTCTCCTTTCCCCCCTCGACTCCTGCTGCTGTCTTGCATTAGACACTTAAGAAGGCTGTGGTTTTTACTAGGAGGCTCGACGTTGTGAATATGTGCGACTTTATGAATATAAAGCAGGAGCATGTGGGCTCAGTCAACTGTCCTGGGATAAACAAAGGATAACAAAAAAAAAAAAAAATCTATCATAAAGCATCTAAAACAAGGCTGTCATGACTGGGTTTTGGGTAGGTGGCTTTCGAAAACACAACCTCCCCTTTACAGATTCTGGTTACCTGCCATAAAATGTAATCAGCTGTTGTATTATTACACTGCCTCCAAATGCTAGATAATATGCAGTTAACTGAACAATTAACTTTCACATTTACAGGCTGTAAATTCGTGTAGTGTTATTAAACATCATGTTCAGGAGTTAATCTCCGTTATACAGCGGTATAGTTTTAAGTGCAGCAAACACCGATTGGTCAAAGATTTCCTTCCGGGCCGCTGCTGATAATTCCCATCATGCACGTCTTCTGTCTCCGGGGTTTTATTCTTGGGTGCGGGCGCTACTTAGAAGGAAACTTTTCAATTAGTGTACATGCATTAGTAAACGCTGCAAAGAAGTTATTATACGCTTGAAGATGTTCTTCACTGCGATTATGGGTACTTTGGTGCTGCGTATTTCTCCATCTCACAGTTGCACTCATTATCAGAGAAAAAGAACAAGCTCTCGGGTGTTATTGCTCGATTATTAAGATATAAGATTAATAGGATTTGCAAAATTGTGTGAGGGCCTACAATATTAGTAATCCAATAGGTAAACACTTATTTCTCCCAAAAGTAGCTGTAATCTGATTAGTGTTTTTGCAGTAGCAGATTCTTACCAGGTATAAACATCTTTTTCCGATAATCAGATTACTGTAATCCTATTACACGTGACCCCGCTCCTCCCCAGCCGTGGCCGTGACCTTGTGTGCACGGGAAGGGAAGGTGGTGCGCGATAGGTCAGCGTTATGCAAGGCTTTTTTTTTTTTTTAGCTGTAAACGCGTTAAGTGAACAGTCTCGAGGTGTTTAAGTGAGTTAAGTGACTTCCCGAGCAGAAATGAGATGCGATTTGCGAGCGGCTCCACCGGGCCCGGCTGATCGAATAGATGGGAAATGTTAACAGAATGTAGAGCAACAGAATAGAAAAGCGATGCGAGTCCGATAGCCGCGGGGCGCGAATTCCATTCTGTCTCTATTAGAAAGCTCTCGGCGCCGGGTGTCAAGGAAACTCAGAATTTGATGCGTTAAGTTATTCTTTTGGACCTGGCAGCATGTGACTATGGGAGGAAAGTGTGCTGTGATTGTATCGCGGAAAAGGATTGTGACTTTCACTGAGCTTGATTGGGGAGGGCAAGTTGAGAGAGAGAGAGAGAGGGAGAGAGAGAGAGAGAGAGAGAGGGAGAGACAGCTGGGGACGGCTGGGAGGATGGCCGGGTGTGTCGGGGAAAGAGGTGTCGTCATGGTGATTGGGTTTTGACTGACAGCCGCGGGGGCGAGTGGTATCTGATTTGATTGGACACTAGCTCGTCCGCCGGCGGTGGTGCGCAGAGCTGAGCACGCTCTCTCTCTCTCTCTCTCTATCTCTCTCTCTCTCTCTCTCTCTCTCTCTCTCTCTCATACTCTGTCTTTCCCTTGTTTGTTCGTTCTCTCTCTCGCCCTCTCTCTCTGTCTTAGTCATTCGCTGCTAGTCACCAAATCTTTCTCTGTCTCCCCTCCGCCTACGCACCTCGGCTCTCTCTACCTCTCTCCCTCTCCTGTCGGGTTTTTCCTCTGTCTACCTTTCCCTCCGCTGTCATTTTTTTTCCCTCTGTCTCCTTGTTCCTCCCTTCGCCTCCTAGCCCCATTTCTTACATACAGCCTGTGCCGTTTGGTGGACGCTTTTATCTAAAGCGCCTTACATTAAATATATAAGTAAATACATTTTTAGCACGGGTGGTCCCAGTGGGAGTTGAGCTCCTAACCCTCACATTGTCAGTGCCATACTGTTGCTGCTGAGGACCAACCATCCATTTTCATTGTTTTTTGCCCCTAGCCCCATTTCTTCACATATGACAATTTAATGGATGCTTTTATCCGTCTTATAGTACCATGAATGCATACATTTTTAGCATGGGTGGCCCCAGTGGGAATGCACTGCCAGGGCTGCTGCCAGGCTGTAGCCATTGAACAACACAGGGAATTGAACCCCCAACCCCTGGCCAGCGTTCGTGCCACCGAACTTGAAAGGATAGAATTACCTTTCCCATTCAAATCAACGTTCCTGAATGGTTGGAGCGGCAGTCATTTCTATGTCATTTCTATGTGAACTGTTGGACTAGCCTCTGTATGAACCGACTCACAGCAAGTCGCTGAGGTGAGAGGTTTTGCAGCAAGGACCAAAGCAGTGGAAAACTGGCACCAGAGCTGAATTAAGTTGTCACTCATGCCTCCACTAAGTGTTACTGCTGCGTTTTTACATATTTCAAAGGTTTTGACATCTGTGCATAATTAGTAGAAGTGGTTACAGTTGAGTTATTCTGTTTCAGCCGATGTTCGTTAGCTGTTTGAAGCTAGGGAATGCTAACCTTTCGTCTCCACTAAAGGCAGGCTAAGCTATGTTAGTTTATAGCATTTAAGGGGCTATTTTAAGTTAAGTTGATGATGCCTACCAGCCAGGTTTACTAATATGCTGATTTTGACGAGAAGAGCTAGCGAGAGAAGCACAGACTTCGATAAAGCAACTAACCCTTAAAATTCCATAGTCGCCATTTTATAGTGTACTAGCCAAATTAGCATAGCAAACAGTTCTATCCATTGAAGTTCTGTGGTTCGTCCCTTTCTCTCCCCGTCCACAATCAACCGACTCCTCCCCCGCCTGTTAAAAGCAAGTACATACGATGACAGTCACCCCCCCCCCCACCTTCTATCCGTTCCACCTGCCAATCAAACTAACCGGCTAGTCTTATTCCTAGCCACTCCTGTGACGAGCTGACAGAGGGAGGGGAGGGATGACAGGAGAACGAGGGGTGAGTGGGTGGGGGGGGGGTTTGAGGGAAAAAGGTGTGAGGAGAGATAGAGGAGAGTTATAGGAAAGGACGGGGAGAGGAGAGACGGGAGGAGGAGGAGGGACAAGACGGAGGGGAGGGAGCGAGCCTGAGTGACACGGCGGCGGGGAGATAGGCGATGATGGAGGGATGGAGGGAGGCGGGGAGGAGAGAGAGGAGGAGGAGGAGGGGGGAGGAGAGAGGGAGGACAGCGGATCGATCGGGACGGTTGGCTGGAGGTTCATCTATAATGCAGAGAGGCCAGGGGAAAGAGAGAGAGAGTGTGTGTGTGTGTGTGTGTGTGTGTGTGTGTGTGTGTGTGTTGTGTGGGCAGGTTTTAAGATGGGGGGTTGCAGTTTGTTTGTGTGTGTGTGTGTGTCTGTCGGTGTCAGCAAATGTGTGCACACACTGTATGTGTGAACATGCGAGAGCTTGTACGAGCAGGTGTTTTTCAGTAATTGTGTGTGCATGTGTGTGTGTGTGTGTGTGCGTGTGTGTGTGTTTGTGTACATGTCGTGTTTGAACAAGTGACTACTTGCACAAGCAGGTGTTCTTCAGTAATTGAGCATGTTAATGTTTGACTGTGTGTGCATGTGTGTGTGTGTGTGTGTGTGTGTATACGAGCAAGTGGTGTAGCTTAAGACGATGCTTTAGGAATTGAATGTGTGTATGTGTATGTGTGCGTGTGTACCTGCATGTGCGTATGATGTTTCAGTAATTGATTTTGTATGTGTATATGTGTGTGTGTGTGTGTGTGTGTGTGTGCGTTTGTGTGTGTGTATATACCTGCATGCAGTGTAGCTTAAGACTGTGTTTTAGTAATTGAATGTGTGTATGTGTGTGTGTGTGTGTCCGTGCATGTGCAAGTTTGTGTTTTAGTCAGTGAATGTGAAGCTCACTGAACTGAATTGAACGTGGGCCTGTGTTCATGCGTGTGTGTGTGTGTGTGTGCGTGTGTGTGTGTGTGTGTGTGTGTGTGTGTGTCTTACTCAGGATTCCCGTCGCCCATACACTGAAGGTGAAACTTCTCCCCCTCTCTGGGCAGATCGGTCTCTGGATTGATGCGCACGTAAGGAGTAACTGTGAGGGGAGGACACACACACACACACACACACACACATACACACACGGACACACACACACAGACACACACACACACACACACACACACACACACACACACACACACAGACACACACAATTATATAAGACAGTACGACTCATAACTGTATTCACACACATAGAGCACAGCCAGTCTCATTCACTCCCGTCTCCCTCCTGTAGGCGTCACCATCCCTCTGCCTCCCACGATGACATAACCCCTTACACAACGACATCACTTCCCCTCGGCGCCGCAGTACCGGCGTCTCCGCCACAGGGGGGCAGCACCGACACACAGCCTCCGACGCTAAGCTGACGTTCTTATCCAGAGCTTCTTACCCTGTGCGTGTGCACCGGTGGAATAAGCTTAGATTCCTGCATGGCCAACGTTGCAAGGAGCTAATATATAGCTAATATAAGGAGTGCAAGGGTCAAAGCCACACAGCTCAGACTGGGGAAGGGAAGAAAGCTGCCTGTTGCCCAAGTATTTTCATCATTAATAATAGAGAAGAGCAAGGCAGGAATAAGAGCTGGAGCAGAAAGAGCTTTTGCTTTTACTTTCTCTCTCATTTCATTCTGTCTTGTCCTCTCCTCTCTCCTCTTCCTCTCTCTATCTCTCTCTCTCTCTCTCTCTATCAGCCCCCCACTTCCCCATAGCTTCCCCCCCCCCCCCCCCCCCGGGATCCCGGTCGACTCACAGAGCACCCGCAGGGGCTGCTCGCTCCTCTTGTCCCCCGGGGCGAGCGAGGGATGGTCGACGGCGCAGGTGACGAGGGCGTTGTCGTCGTCACGGCTCACCTCCAGGGTGAGCTCGCTGCTGACCCTGTAGGTGGGATCGCCTTGGACGGATTCCACCACGTCGGGACGCCCTGCGGTGGGATGAGAGAGGGATGAGAGAGGGATGGGAAGACGAGGGATGGGGTGGAGGGGGGGGGTAGTGGAGAATTAGGAGTTTCATTCTTAACCGGGGAGCAAAGTCCAGTACAGAAAAATAAATACACATTTCACATAAAACGCACAGAAAAAGGAGAGTTTTCAAAGGTTCTCTAGGGTCAGGTGGTTTTATATTACCGAACTGTACCGACTCAAAATCCCCCTGATTTCCTAAAGCCGCACTATAGGCAGCCTCGCACATTGTCAGCTCAAAATGGTAAAGAGGTAACAGTTTGAAAAGTCTGAACTTCAATACTCAGGAATCATGTAATGTGACTGCACACAGCACACTCATGTTTAGCAACCTGTCCGGTCTGTGATGCCTTATACCAAAGGGACGAGAGAGCAGAGAGATCTAACGCTGGTGAGTCCAGCTTTCTCTGAATGGAGCGTTCGCCGGCTGACAGTTTCTATTTTGCTCTTAAGTTCCGATGCATCACTTCCCGAGGGCGGAGAACTGCCCATACCCGACATCTGAATTTAATTTGGGGGTGAGTGTACAGGGTCTGAATTAGCCGCAATTTGTGATTCATACAGATTAAATGGGTGTATTTTTACATAAAAATCTTGCCTCGTAATGATCTGCAACACTTTCATAAAAATAAATGTCTGTTTTGCCACTCTCTATTGCCAATTCATATAATCCAATGGTGATTCAACATATATACAGTTCATTAAAGCTTTCAAATTTGCTGCTCTAAACACCATCTGGTAGGTCTTTCCCGGGAAAAAATCTTCTGGCACACAGGAAGTGATGCGTTTTACGTTTCCAGCAGCAGCAGCAGTTTGTTTGGAGTAAATAGAACAACCGATTCAATACACTAAAAGCATCAAATGGCAAGTGAAACCACCTTAACGCATCTGCTCTTATGGATTATGGATCAACAGAGGACTGAAATGGCTGTTTTTCCGAGGCGATTGAAGCGGCAGAGATCAGTGACAAACTGAGAGGCAAAATTACGCACAATGGTGATACAATGGCTGCAAACAAAACCGATAATTTGGCGAGTGAATGTTCTCATTTCACAAATCACATGCCAATAACCTGCTTAACCGTAACAGTTGCCTGTTTCAACGTGTCTTTCCCATCTCTGTTTCTGTTCTTTTGGCCATTGTGAGTACATATTGTGTTGTTGATGATGCCGCTTTTGTCCGTAGCACCTTACAGTAATAGTGTGAGTCAAACATTTTCAGCATGGGTGGCACCAGGCTGGGAAATGAGCACCAGCCAACAGCCAGATTCTGGTAAATTTGTGGTGAGTAAATTTGCCGACTCACTCCATCAGACACTTTTGCAGGAAACCACCCATCGTCTGGAGATCTGACTCTATTGTAAAACATCAAGCTGGGTGGTCAAGCAGTGAAAGTGGGTAGTGAATTCTGGAAACCGGACCGGGGGCCTTATCACTTTCTCCTGCACCGGATTGATACACACACACACACACACACACACACACACACACAACACACAGGCATGGGCGCATGTAGGTCAAGCTCATGAATAACATACACACACAGGAGCGCTGAGACAGAGATAGTGGCAGGCAGGCAGATTGGAAAACACACACACACACACACACACAAACACACAGACACTCACACAGACATATATTACACACAGACCCCCCCCCACCACCACCACCACACACACACACACACACACACACACCTCCCCCCAAGAGAACTCTTCAAATGCCACTGAATCTAATGACATCTCTCTTTTTATTACCATAACCAGTCCTCTGACCCGAAGGGAAAATTAGTTTACTTTCCAGGTGCATTTCAATAATGCTACCCCACTCAAAGGACTATTTTCTGCTCTCTCACTATCTACCACACACACACACACACACACACACACACACACACACACACAGAGAGTATACGGCCTGTGATGAACACTACAAATCTCAAACAAAGAAAAAAAAAAACAGATCTGGAAATGGAATGAAAGAGTGTTTGTTTTCTCATGGATGCTCATAGATTATTTTGAAATAATACAATTGGGTTTTAATACGTTTTTAGGGCCCAGGGGTTATGAAACTCATAAGCATATTAACTTTCAATTCATAAACAAAAAAAATAAGAGTTAAAGCGTTTTTTTTCTCCAAGACAGCAGCGATACACATTTACACATAATTCACATTTCTCTCAGTTCATATTCAGATAATCAGGCTGTGTTTGCCTGTTGGCTGCTGCATCTAAAGCGACAACCAAATCTGACTGAAAAGTGGCCAGGATCCTTCAGTGGATTAACTTTGAGGAGGTGCAAGAAAAACGCCCCAAATGTAAAAGGGAGGAAAGCACTGAAAGCGTCAGTTTTGTATATTATCAAATACACCGATTCTTTTCAATAGCCCAACACACACACTAATAACATTAACTTGTTTGTGATCAAAATATGAACACTATACAGTCTCGCTGGTGGTTGAGCTGGTTTCTGAATATAAGAAACAGACTGTAGAATAGGTCATAGAACAGAAAATATGATATTGTCACGAGAAATGTAGTGGAATATAAAAACATGGGTAAATTACAGCCTCCAGTCTGTGATTATTATACAGCAAACATCCACCAATATAAGCAAAATCTAATTATATTTTCTGAAAACTGCTAATATATGCTTTTGTTTTCTTTTAAAGCCCCTATCCTCATATAACTTCCATCAGTTTGATACCACTTACTATGATGTATATTATGAATTTACAGTACTGTGCAAAAGTCTTAGGCATATATCAAAGATATCCATAAAGCGAAGATGCTTTCAAAACTAATGAAATGAAAAGTTTCTGAATATCAAACATTTATAATAAACAACAGTCTACTGGCACACTAATGCAGAAAACAAATAAACATGTAAGACTTCTAAGAAATGTATATAAAAATTCTAGGGTGCCTAAGACTTTTGCTCAGTACCGTAAGTCATTAAGATGTATACCAGCATAAAAAAAAAAAGGTGGGTGAACTTTGCTCCCCAAATAAAAAGGTGGTAAATGCCACATCCCTGATGGTGGTACCCATGGGTGGTGATGATGAGCTGCGGATGCCAGTGCTGCTGATACTTCAAATCTCAAGCGTGCAGTCTGCCATAAAAAAATCTAATTAGTGGGAGTATGAAACAACTGGATGCAGCAATTATCACGTCACCCAGTGTGTTTGGGGCTTTAAGGGACTTGAGTTTGATTCCCAAAACCGGCTGGGAAAGAGTGGGGAAGCAAAGTGGATCATTTACTTTCCTAAAGCAATGCCAAAAAAAAAAATGACAAAGATTTATTTTATTGTGTTTTTATATGAAAATCTCACTTTTACAGAAAACAGAAAATCTTTAGCAGTGACTTCATCAACCAGGAGGGGACATAAAGATTCCAACCAATAAAATCGTCACAGATCTTTGCCCTTCTCTCCCTAACTGATCTCCCATTGGTTCACACTTTCGAATGATCCCTCCCTGCGTTATGCCCCGCCCCCCAATATCCTGTTTCAAGGGGAAATGCATCACATTAAGGAAGCAAGATGCTCTCAAAATGCTGTTTCATTGTGACTTCAACTCCAAACTGCTCAGTTGCTAAAAGCAGAAGACCGGGGGGCAGCTCCGAGGTGTGGAAAAGTAACCTGAATATGAAGCAATGCGTAACTGAATATGAAGCATGCACGCTCAGCAAAAAACAAAAAAAAAAAAAAAAAAAAACGAAGGTTAAAAATAATCAAAACGATCATCACATTGAAGCTTAAGTGGGATTACGGCCGGTGAAGGCGGTCAAGTCCGATTTGAGCGTTCATGTGAGGTCATCTAATTTGAAAAGACAGTTAATTAGTCCTGTTACTGGATTACCGGGCCCCGCGTGTGAGAGCAACGCCACCGAGGCATATTCTCCTCCTCTCTCTCTCTCTCTCTCTGTCTATTCTGTATCTATTTCTGCCAGTCACTTACATTACAGTGCCAGACACGGACACACTCCCATGTAGCCTTCACCCTCCGCCCCTCGCCCCGCATTATGACAATTTGGACTGGTATTCACCCGGTATGGCCTTAAGTGCCACCATAAATCCCCATTATCCCCAATCCAATACATCGATGTCACTAAATGATCCATAGCCCTTTCACACAGTACAACTAATACAGTCTTCAAAGCTCTTAGCCTTTCATTCTTCTCAATTACCACTCCCTTCTCCGCTCTCTCTCTCTCTCTCTCTTTCCCTCTCTCCCTCTCTCTGTCTCCTCTCGTCTCTCTCCCTCTCTCCCTCTATCTAAATCCTCTTTCCGGATTTTTCTCTCCGTTTCGTCAGCCTTCTCCGCTCCTTCCTCCCCTCTTCTCTCTCTCTCTCTCTCCTGTTGCGCTCCTGTCCACCCTTCTCCTTTAAAATTGGACCTCCTCCCTCCTTCATCCTCTCCCCCGGTCTGCGCTCTTCTTCTTCTTTGGTTTTCTTAATTCCTCTCTTCGCTCTCTCTCCTCTCTCTCTCTATCTCTCACAGTTTCTCTCCCGTCACCTCTTTGCAGCTTCCATCGCTCTCTCAGTATCCTCACAGTTGCTCTATCTATTTTTATGCACACACACACACACACACGCTCACATACACACACACACAGACACACACTGTCTCGCTCGTTCACTCACACCCTCTCTGTTCTCTGTTTTCTCGGCAGGCCTTCACTGTCACTTTCTTGATACAAGGCGTTTCTCTCTATTTCTCTCCCTCCCTCTCTCTCGCTCCTTCTCTCTCTCGCTCGCTCTCTCTCTCTTTGCGTCTGTGTCGCTCTCGTTCCCTCGTCTCCTTCTCTCTCTCTCTGTCTCTCCCTACCTCTCTCTCTCTCTCTCTCTCTCTCTCTCTCTCTCTCCTCTAGCTGTCAGTGACGCTGTCAAAGAAGCAATGGTGAGTAGCAGTCTATGGGCTCATCTCTCTAACACACACACACACACACACACACACACACACATACACACACACACAGACAGACTACAACTGCCTGAATGAGAGGCTGTAATAATAGCAGGCTGACCCGTGGTGCTCTTCCGCTATCTAGCCGGAGATGAGCACTCTCTGTGTGTGTGTGTGTGTGTGTGTGTGTGTGTCTGCGTGCGTGTGATTAAGATCCGTGTAGCGCAGTGTTTGTGAATGTGGGAGGATATGATTTGTGTGTGTGTGTGTTGCGGTGGGTGAGTGTGTGAGTGTGTGTGTGTGTGTGTGCGCGGACCCAACAATGACTGATTGGTGTGGTGCGATGTCAGGACGGCTGGGCGAGGCCTCGAACACACAATCTGTCACACAGAGTTGATCTCCTACAAATCTCTCTCTCTCTCTCTCTCTCTCTCTCTCTCTCTAAACCTCTCCCACTCTCTCTCTTCCTCCCCCCCTCTCTCTCTGTCTCTCTATGCTTCTACTGTTTTCCATTTATCTTTAACAAAAAGCCAGCCAATCTGTCTGAAAGCAACAACCTCTACACTCCTCCCCCCCTCCTCCCCTCCCTCCCTTCTTCTGCCTTTTTCAGTTCATCTATAACAAAAAGACCAGATAATCTGTCCTAAGGCAGCCCCCCCACCACCCCTCCTCCCTCTCTCTATATCCCCCCCATTCATTCCCTCCATTCAGTTCAGTTCAATTCATAATTTCAGTGGATACAATATTGCCAAGGCTTCAAGATAAAACAACAACATTCTGCATTAAAGATGCTATGTGTCGCATGTTAACATCAATAAATCATTACCACATTCGTTTTAAAGATTTAAACGTAAACAAATGAAACCATTTCTGAAAAGACTGGCAGTCTCTATCGGCCTCTACACTGCAGTTTACAAAGACCTATAGAGTGACATAATAAGGGATTCTTGACCCCGCCCCCTTTTCAGTCTAATGTGATAAAGAATAGAGGAGTAAAATGATTCCCATTATTAACTATATCCAACGCGAATATTGATTACTTTCGCTTTCGAGAGTTCCTCTATTATGCGTTTCTTTATTCATTGAGGTGGATTCTGATGGTTTTGAAGCTGCAATGTTACCTTGCGAGGCAGCTGGATTTGCCTTCAAGTTATGCGTTTGTGGCCGAACCACAGCGGTGCGGACCAATCAGCGTCCTACGAGGGCAGCTGGGGGCGTGGCTTAGGTGTGACGACAGCGAGAAGCGACTGTTCGTCCACAACAATGGCGGCTCCTAAAGAGGCTAGCGTAGATGCTGCTATAACATCAGTTATTTCTGAACTGGAGAGTATTTCTTCATTGAAAGAAGAGCAAAGAACGACACTGAAGGCTTTTCTGGATGGAAAAGATGTTTTCGCTCTTCTCCCGACCGGCTTCGGCAAGAGTTTGTTTATATGGTTCGTTGATCTGATTGGTTGAAGTTAGCCCGTGATAGACGGTGATAGACAGATGGTTCATCCAATCACCTGCCAAGTATTTTTTGAAAGTGCCTGCCCTTTTCCAAACAGTTTCCAAGGACGACTTCCCAGATGGTTCTGTGTGACAAACCATCTGGCAAGTCAGGTTAGCTGCAATGAAAAAAGTTTTAAAAAAATCGCTAGCCATACTTAGCTTAGCATTCCAGCATTTCATGGTGTTGTGAAGCGAGGAGAACGCGACATCGCCCCATGGTTGTTAGCAAAATAGTTTTTAAAAATTCAGTAACGTGTTAAAATATGTAATAACTTCATCATATGTCATTTCTACTTACATTACTTCACCCATTTTAAGAAGAGAATGATTGGCAAACAGGATCCAAAAATCCCATTCATTTTCACCATAGGGAGAACAGAAATGGATACGGATATAATCTCAAAACCCCCGAAATGACGACAACACTTGAGATGCATTATTGTGAGCCACCGAGTCGGATTTGGCGGGAAATCTGTCGGATTGCTTTAGGGCACAAAACAGCAAGAGGGCGCTGTTCTTCCAGAGCAAACTGAGCTAAAGCTTTCAGAGTTTCTGGCAGAAGGAAGCGGAAAGGCCGACGGGAAAATATGTTTAACCTCTTCAGTAAAGCGAAACAGAAAACCTCGGAGGAAGCGACATCCTCCTCGCGACGAGAAGCGACAGGGTTTATGGGAAACGTGGTCTTAATTTGGAGAAACACGAGCGCTAACAATCCCGGCGGTGTGAGACAGAGACTGCCAATCGCCTCCCTGTTGTTCACTTTATCTGTAACAAAAAGCCACTCAATCTGTCCTCACACAACATCCTCTACTCTCCTCGCTCGCTCCCTCCCTCTCTCTCTCTCTCTCTCTCTCTTCCTCTGTCTAGCCCCCTCATTTCTTCCGTTTATCTGTAACAAAAGACCAGTCAATCTGACCTCGCGCAATGCTTTCTCTCTATCTGTGTTCGACCTCATCCCTTCATCCTCTCCTCCGCCCTGCCTTTTATTGCTGGATTCTGTCGTTATCCCCGGCTAGATCCAGCCCACGCTATCTCTCGCTCTCTGTTGTGTCACTCCCAGTTGCAGATATGTTGCAGCTCTAAGGGTGGGCGCACGCGCACGCACACGCACACACACACACACACACACACACACACACACACACAGGTTCAGTTCCTAGATATATGTACACATGCATAGACAAGAATGTTCTGGATCATTATACACGAAGAGACAGGGAAAGAATGAAAGGAAAGGAAAGAAGTGCACACACACACACACACACACACACACACACACACACACACACACACTTGGCGTGTTCCTGCGCTCCATACACACACGCAGCATGTCCTCACACTTGCACACACACATATGCACACACAGGTTTAGGACACAGACAGAGACAGCAGGCAAAGTGACAAGGACACAATACACACAGCATGATCAAACATACACACGCACACACACACACACGCAGGATTCTCACACACACACACACACACACTCACACACACACACACTCTCACACACACACACACACAGCATGTGCACACCTTCACACAAATGCATGCATGCGTAAATGTACACACATACACTGCATGATATCACACACATATACACACACACACACACACAGACAATATGCACATCCACTCACACAAATTCATGCATGGACAAACAGTGCACGCACACACACACACACACACACACACACGCGAAGAGCATTCTCTCTCTCACACACACTCACAGCCACACCCATGCACCCCCTTCCCACACACACAGACCCAGCAAGTGAACAACAACAGAGCCACATCCACATATTTTACCAACCCACCCCCAACACACACACACACACACACACACACACATTCACACACTCACCTTGCAGCTCCTGGTCTCCACGGTACCAGCGCAGCCTGGCGGGGGGTTTGCTGCCGGTGCTGGTGCAGGTCAGGGTGACTTTGCCCCCCTCCTGCACCGCATCCTCATAGCCCGAGATCTGAGGTTTACCGGGCACACCTAGAGAGAGAGAGAGAGAGAGAGAGACATATGAGATTAGAGTTAGAGAGAGAGAGAGAGAGAGAGAGAAAGAGAGAGAGAAAAGTTTCATGCTGCATTCACATTATAGCCAAAAAAAAAAAGCCACTTGCTTGATTTCCATCCAAGTATTTTTTGTGAATTGTGATGTAATGAATTAGAAAAGCTGAATGGCAAAATCTGATACAACATCCTCAACATTGCAAAAAACGCAACATTTCTACGCTTGCTTGAAATGAAAATGTTTTGGTCAATAACAAAATTATGCGATAAATTGTAATGGAAATGCATTTGGCGAATAAATAATGATGTTGGCTCGCCATGATCAGCCCAGAAAATGGTTCAAGCTCATTGTGCAACAGTTCAAAAGTGGCTTTGGACGTTCTGAAATGTCTGTAAAATATCTGTCATATCTGTCTATCATGTCATGGTTGTATTACCATTAGTTGGTGTATTAGAGTTTTACCAAATGCTTGACTCTTTCATCTTCATGCAATACCGTGACGTATGGCGAACATTAACTGACACAAAAGAACAATAACAACTTGCCCAATATCAATTAATTTTCTAAACACTCATTTTTTGCAGCAGTTCAAAAGTTCAAAAACTGCCTTCCTGTTGCTGTGAGGATTTTGATAAACAAGAGGTTCGACCAGCCCAAATGCCTTCATCCAATAAAAACTGATCTGTTAAATAATTAATTCTCAATATTTCATTTCATTTCAAAATGTCTAATAGCTTATATTTTGCAAAACATATTTAACATAATTCCTAAAATGAATATAGGAAACCAAGCAGGGAATTGGAAGGTCTCAGCCAAACCAAAATGTCAACCAAATTTGACAGTGCATCTTTTTCTCCCGGAAAAGTTTTTCCAGACTCCAATATGGTCAAGTAGGAGAAGAAACCGTTTGTTTAATTACTATTTTAACTTGATTGGAAGAGGAGAGAAGAGAAGAGAAGAAGAGCAGGAGCAGAAACAGGCCTCTGCAGACGCTGTGGGCGGCTCTTTTCCCAGCGTGGGTGGAATTTACTGTCAGTCTACTGTTGAAAACAATGAGCATCCGGTTTGCTGGTCTACCACATACAACCACAACGTGAAAGCAGTAATAGAGCGTGAGAGCGAGAAAGAGAAAGAGAGAGTTGGAGAGAAAGTTAAAGAGGGATAGGGGAGGCCAAGGCGTGGAGGGATGGAGGAATGACAGGAAGATGACTGATTCCAATTTATTTGGATTGAAATTGCCGAGAATTTGTGTCAGTAGTCATTATGTTTACATTCCCATGGCAAAAAAGTACAAAAAATACAAGTATTCAGGGATGGAGGGATGACAGGAGGAGGGAGGGAAAGACAGGTAAAGAGCAACAGAGAGATAGATTTTAGGATAGATAGATAGATAGATATATGGATGGATAGATAGATAGATAGATAAATAGATAGATAGATAAGCAGACAGACAGACAGACAGACAGATAGACAGACAGACAGACAGACAGACAGACAGAACTAATTTAAAGTGCACTGAACTAACCAAGGTATAGATCAAATAGTGCGGGAAAAAAAAATAAAAATGCGGTCAATTTTTAATGTAGCACTATTTGATGTACTGCACTGTGTGCGGAAGCTCACTGGCAGTAAAGTAGCATTGAATATTAATGAGGGAATAATATTGCACATATAGAATTGGCTTGAGAAGCCCTGTCGAGACCCTTTCCTTTACAAGGAGAATAAAAAAGAATGAAGCCATTATAAATTATTCTCTGCTTAGCTCAGGAGAGAGCAGAGAGGCCTGCCGCAGCCACATCTTAACACACACACACGCACACACACACACACAGACACACACACACACACACACACACTAATAGACACAACCACTTACCACCGGCTATCCTCAGCAGTTGTGTGCATGTGTATGTTTGTGTCTGTGTGTGTGTCTGTCAATCACTTGCACACGTCAAAACAAGGGTAAAACACACACACACACACACCATAATCGTCGTACCAAAACTGGGTATCTTTGCCTGATTTTCCCATAGGGCTCCATGTGTTTTAGACATTTTACCATACATTTTTAATGGTTTGGCTCCCTCTCAGGGGTCATGAAATATTTATTAAATGTGGAATACAGTGTCACAGCTGTCAATTACTGCAGAAAAAAATGCTTGAATCACAATTACAGAAAAATTGGGAGATATATGGAAGAGGGACTCACAGGTTAATATGAATTTTGAAGAGCAAAAGTAGCCCTGCCTTCACCCTTGCTTCCACACACACACACACACACACACACACACACATCTACAGACTCACTCCCCTCCTCCCTTCCACACACACATTCACTCGATAACATTGCATTAACATTTCAGCTGATGATTCAGCTTTTGTCCAGAGCAACTTACAGTGAGTGAATAGTGGTTTGTTCAGTTCTATTCAATAGACTTTACTGGCAATAATGACAATATTGCCAAAGCATTAAGATAACAGATCAACAAAATGACTCACTTAATGACACTTCCACAAGTAACACAGCTGTTGATGGACACACACCGGGCATTTTGGGGACCAAACCTGTGGTATTTTGGTTACAGGACGGCCATTCCTGTCACTTGTCCAATTTGCCACACCCCAAATATCCAAATCTTAACATCTGTGGTCTTTGATGAGCAAGTTTTCCAAGAAAACTAGGCGGAACCTTCTGTAGCTGGGTTTCCATCCAAGTATTTTTTGGCAAATTATGATGTATTGAATTAGAAAAGCTGACTGGAAATGGCAAAATTTGATAAAAAGTCCTCGATATCACCAAAAAACTTTTAAGCAGAGCTGATTTTTTTTTGTAAATTAAAGAAATTATGCAAAAAAAAACAGTGATGTAAACACATTTGTTGAATGAATATTGATGTAGGCTTGGCATGATTGGCCCAAAGAATGGTTCAGTTTCATTAGACAGCAATTTAAAAGTTGCTTTGGACGCTCTGAAAAGTTGGCTATAAATCTATCCACCGCAAAGTCCCAGGAATATCAGACCAGCTGTCTCTCCCATGTATAAGTCTCCATTGCGGTTCTATGGCCATTAGTTGGTGTATTACAATATTGCCAAGTGCATTGCTTTGTTCTCATCTTCAGATGAAATCATGAAATATGGCTAGAATTAGCTGACACCTGAAAACAATAACAATTGGGCTAATAAAAATCAATTCTTGAAGACTCTTTGGGGTCCTAAGTCGATTACCTCAATATCCAATCAATAAACAGGCGCACACACACACCGCTGACAGGATGACCGCAATATATTGCAGGCTGCAACGGAGAGGGAAGCATCACACAGGCAATAGCATCCGTCTCAAAGAGGATGAATGGAGGCAGTTCATTTCTACACATATGAGTTATATGAGGTTATAACCTTCAACTGGACTTCACAAAGGTTGGCACAATAGAAAAAGGTCTAATAGAAAATGATTAGAAGCATCTTCAACTACAGCTACACTGTCCTCTTAATTGCCCTCGTGCAAACAGGGTTTAACTTGTAACCATAGCAGCATACAGGTCTGGGAAAGAAATGACACTGGACTAGACAAGTCAAGCTAAACTGTACAGCCTTTAATCACAGCTCCAGTCTCAAAGGGCTCCGTCCGCACGCCCACGTTTTCACACTATAAATGAAAAACGACATCGCCCAACCTTACACCCTCAATGAGTACAAGGAACATTTTAAACCTTATTAGGAGGGGGGGAAAAAAAGGGGAAGAAAGATTGGGAAGGGCCTCACAGAGACGGATCCTGCCTCCAGGAAGGTCAAGAAATAGGTAGATTAGGATTAGCCTAAGGTGATTTTTTACTAAAAGATAAAGAAAGGGAGAGAAGAATAAAACTCCCACTCTTTCCCTTGTGTTTGGGCTTGTGTGTATGTGTTTTTCTGACATCCAGAAAACCTATTTATTCGCTTCAACCCAGCTGTTGAAAACGCACCTGACTCGCTTTTTCTTTTTTTTTTTTTTTTTTTGGTGACATGAAAAAAGTTGAAAAACGTGAAAATTTGCTTGACAGTCGGTTGCAAATATAGCGACAGTCCAGGGTTTATTTTAACACAAGGTCTGGAAAGCTTACAACCTCTGTTTTGGTAAATACAGGATGACTGATTTCCCCCCATTTCCACACACACACACACCCCCCCTGCCCTTGCATCCTCTCCACGTGAGTGTGTGTTTTTGCGTGCGTGTGTGTGTGTGTGTGTGTGTGTGTGTATATGTGTGTGTGTGTGTGTGTGTGTGTGTGTGTGTGACCCACCTAGCACGGTGACGGAGGCTCGGGCGGTGCGGACCGGCATGGTGAAGATGGAGCAGGTGTACTCGCCCTCGTCGGACAGCTGCACTTCGGCGATGGTGATGGAGAGCTCGGTGGACGTCGAGCGGTGCAGCTGGATGCGGTTATCCCTCAGCGCTGGAGGAGGAAGAGGAGGAGGAGGAGGAGGAAGAGGACGGGGGGGGGAGGAAGAGGGTGAGAAAGACAGAGGTAGAAGGGATAGGCGAGGAGAAACAGGAGGGAGGAAAGAGGGAGAAAGAGGAGGGGGAGTGTGGAGAAAGATGAGGGAGGGAGGGGGAGAAAGTAGGGGGTGAAAAAGGCGGAGGAGGGAGAAATATGAGGGAGGGATGAGAAAGAGGGAGGGAAGATGAAGGGGAGGTAGGGAAAAAAGAGGAGGTAGAGAGGGAATAAATAGGCGAGAGGGGGCAAAGAAAGAGGGGAGAAAGGGAAGAAAGATGAGGGAAGGTATGGAGAAAAAGGAGGCAGGTGAAAGAGGAATGGGCGGGGGGAGAAGGGGTGGAAGAGGGAGAGAAAAAAAGGAGGGGAAAGGAGAAAAGGGGGAGAGAAAGAAAGAGAAGGTGAGCGAAAGAGGGAGACAGATGGGGAGAGAGAGCCGAGAAATGGGGGGAAGAGGAGAAACAGAGGAGGGAGGTAAAAGGAGGGAGGGGGGTGAGAGGATGGCGAAAAGTTGGAAAAGGTGGAAGGGGGAGAGAAGAAGTAGAGGGAAAGAGAGGGAGGAAGAGGGGAGAAAGGAGGGAAAGGCGAAGGGAGGAGAAATTGGAGGTAAGGAGGGAGAAGGAGGAGGGGAGAGAAAGAGAGAGGTAAGAGGGGAGGAGGAGGAGATGGGTGGATGTAAGGATGGATAAAGAAATCAATGTGATGAGAGAAGAGAGGAAGAAAGGGAGGAAGATGGTGAACAGAATTCAAATAGTGGGGGAGGTTTGGGAGAGAAAAAGGTAAGGAGAGCAGGAGGGGGGGAGGTGTTAAGAGAGAGAATGATGTAAGAGGGAGAGAGGAGGAGGAGGAGGAGGAGGGGGAGGAGGAGTGATGAAGATATGAGGTGAGAGAGGAGGAAAAAATAGCCAAGATGTGAAGCGAGAGACAAAGAGGGGATAAAGAGAGAGGAGACGCAAATTGAGAGTGAGAGACAAGAGGAGAGGGAAAGAAAGAGAGAGGAGAAAAATGGGAGAGGAAAACAAAACAGAGGAGGCATAAATAGCAAAGAGAATAAGGGAGAGACAGTGAGGGACGGGTGGAGGAGGAGGAGGAGGAGGAAGAGGAGGAGGAAGAGGAAGAAGAGGAGAGAAGGGGGAGGAAGAAGAAAGACATTAATGGCTTTGTCATCAATGAGAAATTCAGCCATGAAAGAGACAGAGAGAAAGAGAAGAAGAAAGAAAGAGAGAGAGAGAGCGAGCGAGCGAGATAGATGATGATGATGAAATGCTACGAAACAACCGTTCATTTCCGTGATAGCATTGACCTCTACAGTGTTTGTGCAGTGTGATTGCTGTCTGTCTCCCTGCCTCCCTATCTGCCTGTCTATCTTCCATCTATCTGTCTGTCTCACTATCTCTCCATCTGTCTCTCTATAAAGGCTTTGCAGTTGCCTCACGAATCTCCTAGCAACCATTTCCTGGCGCCATCGTGGAGGCCCATTGGAGAATTGGCTCTGCGCAAATGATCAAGTCAAGTCAAGTTTGTTTATTTATATAGGCTAGCCCTTTTTCACAAGGATGTCTCAGAGGAGTTTACAGAGAATGTGTCTAGCTAGATCTAACTAAACACAACCAATGACTGCGTTTACATGGACTTGAGTATCCCAGTTATGATCGGGATTTTGAAGTATCCCGTTTCGATTTCAGAAACCCGGATAAGCCCTTATCCCGGTTTTGAGAAACCCGATTATGCTAGCTGGAGTACTCCAAAAGAAACCGGGATACTGTTGCATGTATACATCTTATCCCGGTTTCTGACCGCTGCCGACTACCTGCGCAGGCGTGGCTTCAGTGACGGAACAGAAAAACATAAACAACGGCGGGAACGAGAGCGTCTCACTTCTGGAGAGATGAGGAAACTGAGTTTTTTTGCTTTCGGTGATGAAATAATTAAATATACTTGGCAGTTTAGATGGGAGAAAGGGCGAAATGCTGACCTATTTAAGTCTGTAGTTTTGCCAGAAAACATGAGTATCCTCAACAGCTAACACATCCTCTGCAAACTTTATTGTAATTATTGTAATCTTGTAGATGCTATAGTACTTAAGATTTGGCTGATGTAGCTGCAGCAAAGCTTTTTGACAATAGTTTCCGAAAACATGAATGTTCTCAACAGTTAACACATTCCCTGCAACTGTATTGTTATTACTATGATGTTTGTGGATGTTATCTTAGTTGTTGTGTCTCCTCATTTATTTATTTAATTATTATTTTGTGCTTCATGCCTTGGTTTTCCTTATGTCCTATGTATCTGTGTATTATGTTTTTTGTAATTGAAAAATTCAATAAACAAATTTGAATAATAATAAGTCTGTAGTATGCAGACTTTCCCAATACGTCAAGTCAGGTCACGGTGGAAAATACTAAAGAAACATTACTATGTGGCCAAACATCAAAACAAAACAGTCAAATTAATTTAAGGTTAACAGTTACAGAGGAATATCAGATTAACGATTTCAAAATTGCCGGTTTATGTTGTAAACATCACAGGTGCCTGCTCAAATAGCATGTATACGGGGATATGAATAACCAGATTTCTCTGTTCCATGTAAACGCCATATCCTGAATATGATCACTCCTTGTCCCTCTGGTCCTAGTCCCTAGTCTGAAACAATTTGAGTCAGCTAAATTGACCTAAACAAACAGCTGTTTTTAGGCATTAGGCCTATTAGCTAGCTAACTAGCCAGTAGGCTAATTTAGCGAAGCACCTGATGCTAACATTAACGTGCAACTACTAGCCACTACTAGCGCTAAAGTTTGCTTCTCCCAGAAACGTTACCTAGTGCGAAACTCAGATATGTTTAATACAAGAGCTACTAGCGATGTCAAGTCTCAAGTCTAAATGTAGAACAGCAAGTCAAGTCAGAGCAAATCAAGAATCCAGTATCAATTTAATATCTTAAAGAAAACTAAATATCTAGGACTTTTCAGTGCAATATGGTTTTAATAGGATAAAAACTTGCTAAGAGCATCATGAGTTTGATCTCTATAATCACTATAATCAAGTTTCAACTTCAATAAATTAAATAATTTCAGAACAGAATTTAAATTCAGTCGTCTGCTGGAACAAATCTCATCACTTTCAATCCAAGTCATTTAAACAAACACAAGATCTTTTGTCAAGGCTTTGGAAACCTTTTCAAGTCATCATAGTACAAAGTCAAAGTCAAGTCCCAAGTCACCAGAACCCAAGTCAAGCCTCAAGTCTTTTCTTCATGCATCAAGTCAAGTCTCAAGCAATAAAAAGTTTGACTGGGGTCTGACTTGAGTCCAAAGTCATGTGACTCGAGTCAAAAACAGCACAGAAATTGACCACGTTTTCTCAATTCTGTTGAGGCAGCCAAGTTGTACATTTGGAAGCACAATCAGCTGAGGACCTCCAATATGGCCGCCGCTGGGAGTGTTACATCACCTGAAAGCCTTCTATAAGCCATTTAGCCTTTCTGGATACTCTGAACAGTAGGGAGGATTTCATGGGCCTATCCAAGTAGGCTGAGTGTGTGTTATGGTTACTGTTTGTCTCCCTGTCTTTGCCTGTCTACCTGACTCCCTATCTCCTTGTCTTTCTATCTGTTTCACTATCTACCTCCCTGTCTCTCTCTCTATCTCCCCCACCTGTCTGTTTGCCTGTGTATCTCTAACCCCCCATCTCTCTCTCTCCCCCTCTCTCCTCCTCTGTTTCTCTCAGTATTTTTCAGTATTTCATCCAACACTACTTTATCTTCATGCTTTATCACTAAGCAAGGTCACTACATTTGTCTTCATGAGCTCCCCTCTCTGTGTGTGTGTGTGTGTGTGTGTGTGTGTGTGTGTGTGTGTGTGTGTGTGTTTGGGGTGTCACACACACACACCCACACACACACACACACATACACACATCCATGCCCCCTGGACCCTGCACTCAACTATCAGTCTCCTTAATTCTCTTTCCCCTCATCTCTTCTCAATCTACCTCTCTCTCTCTCTTTCTTCTTTTTCTTCTTTCTCGTTTTCTCTATCTCTTCACATTTCCAATCTGTTCTGACCGGGGGCTTTTTTTTTTTTTTTTTTTTTCTGGTTCTTTCTTTTTTCATTACGATGAATACTGTTTGCGAGCGGAGGTGCGATGGATTTAAAAAAAAAAAACCCAAAACGATACGATATCTAGTTACGGGCCGTATTGATCGGGACGCCCCTGAAAATAGTACATGTGCCTCGCGCTGTTTAGCCAACGTTGTGGGCGACATAAATAGTCTGCCAATAGGTCACCATTGCTGTTTGGCTTTTGTTACTGCGGTGGAAGGGATGTAATGAATTTCTTAGTATTGAGATAAACTGGATTAATGGAGAGGGTGTGTGTGTGTGTGTGTGTGTGGGTGGCTGGGTGGTGTGTGTGTGTGTGTGTGTGCATGTGTGAGGGGGAGTGTGAAGTGTTTCCAAGGTATAAGGAGGGCTTGCGGTGGAGATAATGGTGATGGAGAATGTGTGTGTGTGTATGCTCATTACATACCGAGTGTAGGGTGTGCTTATCAGTGTACAAATGTTTTGTGAATGTGTGTGTGTGTGTGTGTGTGTGTGTGTGTGTGTGTGTGTGTGTGTGAGTGTGTGTGTGTGTGTTCGGCCAGACTGTGGTGCTGCTCTGCGGCTTGGCCTGAGACAAGATACTCCCTAAAGGTCCAACTGTTGATCTGGTCACAGCAGCTATTTTAGACTACTCTTCATCCTCCTCCTCCTCCTCCTCCTCCTCCTCCCTCCCTCTCTCCCATGCTCTTTCAACTTCAGGCACTCAGGAGAGGGGAATTCTCTTGACACACACACACACACACACACACACACACACACGACTGCATGCACATACTGTTCATACAGTGCATTCCTTTTTTCTGCGCCTGACGCCTCACCCAAATTTCTTCCCTGATTTTCCACTCTCCCTCTCTCTGTCTCTCTCTCTCTCTCTGTCTCTCTCTCTCTCTCTGTCTCTCTCTCTCTGTCTCTCTCCCTCGCTCATTCTCGCTCTCTTCATCTCCCTCACTCACTCATCCTGAACCTGCATCCCACCTCTCCCTCCTCCCTCTCTCTCCCTACACTTTTCTCCTCACCCACCCCTATTTCTCCTTCGCCCATTCATCTTTCCCATCTTTCTCTCCCTCCACATCTCTCTCTTCTTCGCTCCCCTTCCCTCACCTTTCCTTCCCCCTCTCTCTTTCTCTCTATCGCTCAGGCCTCTCTCTCTCTCTTCCCCTATCCCTCTCACTCTCTCCATTTTTCTCCTTCTCATTCCCTCTCTCATTTTTTGCATTTCAGGCATTTAGCTGAGACTGTTATCCAAAGAGACTCTGTCTCTCCTTCTCTCTCCCCCACATGTCGCCTCCATCTTCCCATCTGTTTCCGAATATTCTCTCCAGCTCCCTAATTATCCGTCCTTTCCGACAGCTGATCTGGGTTCAGTGACCGCGGGCTTCCCTTGATCATCCCATCCCTCCTGATCTGAGCGCGTCAATTGATCCTGGATCAGTGGGCCTACTACGAGACGCTTGATAAACACATACCTCTTGTCTGTTTTATCTACCTTCCCCTCCCCTCCTCCCTCCGCTGCCTCTTTCTATCTTTCTTTCTCTCCTTGTCTCTTACCCTACATTCAGACAGAAGGGAAAAAATAATTTAGAGGCGGCGCGAATGTATGCAAAATGAGTGGAGATAGACCAAACTTTGCTCTAGGCGGTGCAAATTGAGCTAAAGAAGCATCAGTTCCAGTTGAATTTTTGGAACTTGAAACAGAAGTTTGCCCGATGCAGCAGAGCGAGAGCTAATCAGCTTCAAGCAGGATACCTGTAAATTTCTCCCCCTTCATAACACTTACAGCAGGGAATAATGTCCATTGGGTAATTGAAACCAATAACACTGACTGATGACATCTGAAGAAAAGTTCCCAAGAGCTAGATTCGCCAAAGAAAACATCGATCATGCTGGCAGCCAAGCCTGAAGCTAAAGGATTACAATGCAAGCATGATAGAATAAAACATATAATGCTTAAGAATAGTTTTGAGTAATCTAGCGTGCCTCATCATTCATCGCCATTAAAACAAGAGGTCAACAAAGATGTCAACCAAAGCCACTTATCATAATGGCTGTCACTATCGCCCTCGCTGCTTTCTGTTGTTTTTCTCGTCACGCCAATTTGGCTGCTTATTTTTTAAGTCAAGGGATCAAACACACGCGAGTAGAGCGAGGAGAAACCCCACCTCCTGTCTCATGAGGTCCCTTGATGTCCCTCGGTTTTTGAGGTACTTTGCGTTCCAGTGTGTGGCGCGCGCGTGTGTGTGTGTGTGTGTGTGGGTGTTCTTGTACTTTTAGAAGGAACAAATGTTGTCACAAGGATACAAAGATGAGGAAAATCCTCTTAAGTGAGGATGTTTTGGCCGGTCCTCACTTCTACAAGGAGGTAGTTTAGGGTTAGACCTTGGGTTTAGGGTTAAGGTTAGAAATTAGGATTAGGTTGGGTTTAGGATAAGGGTTAAAGTTAGACATGTAGTGGAGAGGGTTAGGAGTTTGGGAATGATTGTAGTCAATGGAAGGTCCTCACAATTACAGTACTACCAATGTATGTATATGTGTGTGTGTTTTCTTTTTTATTTGTGATTTGTTGTTATTTTTCTATAGGGGAGCAGCTGCTTGATGTATTTCAGTATCACGTAGATGGATGTTTTTCATTCCTTGACCTGTATTAACTTCAATAACCTTTAATAAATGGGATTTCCAAATTCACATTCTCCATGTCCCTGTCTCTTTCTGTGCCTAGCACTTCTCTTCTATTGCTACATGCTTATTTTAGCGACACATGCAGGGATAATATAGTCAGAATGATGCAAACAGAAAATGTGTAAGAAGCTTTCTTCAAGCACTAGTTTTCAAATTCTCTGCTGCAGTCTTTTGGTCCTATGATGGCTGTTGTTAATGGATTCTCCAGAGAGCCTGCCCAGACACCAAGAAAACTTTGATTGATGTGGAGTGGATCAATAGTTTTTGAGAAAACATCAAAAAACCTACACCTCATGCCGTGCATTTGGAGAACCGTCTTACCCCACTGTGTTGCAAACAGTCATTGTCAGTCTCTTTGTCAGAGAAGCTGGCTGGGGAACTTATCATCAATTTCAGCATTTTCATGTTTGTTTCACTTAGGAAACCAAACAGTTGTAAGTGGCAAAAAACATCAGAAGTGCTCTGTGTTTTTTTTTTTTTTTTATAATGAATGCGTTTGCCTACTTAATATCCTCCCACCAGGTGAGAGCTTCCCCATCCACCATTGTTTGAAAATCACCAGAGACCCATTACCTTGTTAAATTGTACTGAGGCAGATAGCCTGGATGTCTGGTGATATGTTTTTTATGGAACGGGAGGAAATTGAACTTGACAAATAAATAAAATTATAGATGGACTGAAAGTTTTTTTTTTTTTTTTTCCTGGTAAGGGGAAGTGATCACAGCACCATGACTAGAGAGTGGTTGTAATACAGTGAGTCTACTTTTATTGTCTGGGCACTGAGGCTCTGTGTGTGTGTGTGTGTGTGTGTGTGTGTGTGCATTACCACTTTGTGTATTGCAGCCTGGTCTCATGAAATTTTGTGAAATGACTATGTCTAAAAATGCAAATAACCTTCTCTGTGTACAAAAAATAATAGAAATACCTCCACCATGAAAGGATTATGTGGAGGAGAGATGATTAGAAACAGGCATTAGTTTGACATAGAAACAGCACTATTGAAAGTAAGGGTGCTGTGGTCGAGTTGCCTTCAACTCCGACAACCCAGGTTCAGTTCCTAAACTCGTGCAAAGAAGTGTTCTACTGTGAGTGAAGTTTTCATTTTCAGTTAATTTAACCATGATCACAATCTTGCTTAAGTTGTTCTACTTGCCTTAACCTAAAGATCAAATCAGCACTAAATCATATAGGGCAGAAAAACATTGTTGCATCATGAATCGTTAGCCTCGTTTGAGATTAGCAAGTCCTGCGCAGTTTTGACCAGCGACTGCTCGGTCCGTTGCATGATGGTTAGAAAAGTTCTCCGACTCGCTCCTCCGACTCGGCTCGGGACCGAGGCGGCTGCAGTTTTTGGAGCGAGGCGCTGCAGCTGCTCTCCACCGACTGCACAGCTCCGAGGATGATGGGAAACGCCTCGAGCTGAGCGCTTATTGATTCAGCACAGTTGTATCACACACCCACAGTGAGAAGAAGAAACTTCAGTTTTTATATTCGTTCCAAGATGTCACTCCATGAGCGGTCCGTATATTATTTTATTAGAACGCTATGTAATATTTTCCATAAATGTCACTTTTAATGCCTACATTAAAATAAAAATAAGTAAAGTGAAGGTCTGGGTCGTTAGAGCAGTGAGTGTGGGTGGCGGTAATGCATCTTTTAAATTGTTTATCAACCGCCGTTAAACAAAACTGAAGAAGAAGAACAAGAGCAGTGAGTGTGCAGTCGGGGGTGTTCGGCTTGTTGACTCCTCGCCTGACCGCACTCGGCTACTCTCGTCTATTTTCCAGGCGTGCAGGTAGTCATCTCAAACGAGCCGATTGTTGCACTGCTCTCTGTGGGCTGAAACTTTCAAGCATGTTGCACTTCTGGCCACACCCAACCCCTGAAGTCAAAGCAGGTGTTTTGCATCAGCAGTCAAAGGCAAAATACCTGCTTTGACATCACTGATTAGAGTGTGGCCAGAGGTGCAACGTGCTTGACAGTTTCATGTGACAAACACATGAAAACCCAATTTGTGTTATTGTCACAGTCTTTGATTTTTCAGCTCCGAAATGTAAACATAAACGCCCCAAATCGAACCCCTTATTTTTATATTAACTCACTGATATGAGATGTTATCAATTATTCACTCCAACTTGTAATGGGAGATTTTAACCTGCAACTTGATAATACGTCAGACTCCAGAGTAATGAAATTTACTAATATTTTACACATTTTACTCTGCATGTGAAAGAGCCCACTCATAAACACAGAGACACTCTTGATCTCGTCATCACTCATGGGCTCGCCGTAGATGTCGCATCTGTTGTTGATATTGCTATTTCGGATCACTACTGTGTATTACTGAGTATACTGTTGAGGCGTGCAATGCGCTTACAAAAAAAATAATACACTACTAGGGAAAGCATCTTGGTTCAAAAGCACTTGAAAACTCGTTCTTTTTAATAACAGTCTTTCACCTAAACTGCTCTCCTCTTGTGATAGTTCAGTTGATAATTTTTGTACAAGAACAAAGGTAATCATTGATTCTGTGGCTCCACTTAAAATAAATAACATACAAAATTACGCCAGGATTCCATGGAAACCGCTCAGCTCAAAAGAACCTGTTGTAGAGTGTAAAGAGTGAATGGAGGAAAACAAAATGGCAGATCCATCACAATATTTTAAAGGACAGTATTTCCAAGTACAACCAGAGTATCACAGTTGCCAGACACGCTGATTTCTCAAATGTCATCTCTCATCATCTTCATCATCTTGCAACATTGAACCCCTCCCCTATGATAGACCCTGATTTTGCTCTATTCTTCAGAGATATGATAACCAACATTAAGTTTGACATATCTAAACTACATTTTATTTCTCTCTCTTGACCATATTTCACCCTTTAAAAGCCCTCTACATTATTTTACAGTTAGTGATTAAGGAACTATGTGAAATAGTGAGTAAACTCAAGCCGTCAACCTGAGCCCTGGATCCTATCCCCACTAGCTTATTTAAAAAGTTTAAGATTGCATGGCTGCAGATGTAGGCTACTAAGTATTGTCAACCTATTGCTGCAGACTGAATGTTTTCCATCTGCTTTAAAACTGCCATACTGTACGACCTCTTTTGAATAAGTGCACCTTGGACTCTTACTCCTAACTGTATCTCCAATCTGATGTTTCTCAGTTGAGAAACTTGTCTTCATACAATTAAATAACTACTTAAACTCGCAGGGCATATTTGAGGTATTCCAGTTTGGTTTCCAAGCCAAGCACAGTTATGAAACAGCTCTGGTTATGGCCATACATAACAAAAGAATCAACCTTGATAAAGAAATGAAGTCTCTATCATGGTTCTTCTCGTATTACATTTGAAACAGCTGACCATGACTTCCTGGGCCTCTCAGGCACAGTTTTAAATTAGTTTAGGGCCTACCTAACAAACTGTGACTGTTTTGTGTCCAGGCAATCGCAAAATCGTTATATCGTTACATATGATGTACCACAAGGCTCCATCTTAGGGCTCCTGCTTTTTAGTCCCATTAGGGCCATCATTCCCCAAAAATATATTAGTTTCCATTTCTATACGGATGACACCTAATTATATTTTTCTGTTTCACCAGACAATATCAGCTCTGTTGACTCCCTTATTAACTGTATCTCAGACATTATGTACCATCGTATGGATGGCACATAACTTCCTCAAACTGAATCAAGATAAAACGGAAGTTTTGGTAAATTGAGTTAAGAAGCAAAGAGATATATTAACCTCAACACTCAGCTCACTTTCACAAAACCTCATAAGACATCTGGGTGTTATCACTGACTGTGATCTAAACTTTGAGCCACACATACAAAATGTAACTAAAACGGCATTTTACCATATAAAAACCTTTTTTCTTGTGCTGACACTGAAAAACTGGTGAATGCATTTATAACCAGCAGGCTACACTACTGTAAAGAAGCTCATTCTACTGCTGCACTTAGGGGCCTTATTCCCACAGCAGCCATCTTGAAGTTATGTCACACTGAGGGGGGGAAACTCTGCCTGGAAGAGCGAATACAGCCCAGCTATATCCTGCTGTTTTGTACCTACTGTTATGCACATCACACAAATGGCAGGAATGAGACAAACATTTATCATTTCACAGATTCTCTCTCACTGAAAAACTCTCAACAATCGGGAGAGGTTGACATTTTAAGGTAATACATTAGCCCACTATAGCTAACTACTGTCCAGTAACTAACTAGCTAGTGAGCTAGCTTGAAGTAGCCTAACACTAGTTTCATATATTTGTCAATATTCCGGTTAGTTTCACATCCTGTGATGTAAGTTCAAAATGGCCGCTGTAGGAATAGGGTCAATTTTATGTCGTTCTGGATGCGAGTATTAGCTAAATGGTTAAAATGTAAATATAATGTCTCTCTCTCTCTGTCTCTGCCACTCTCTAACTCTCTATGTCTCTACATCTCTCTATGTTGATCAATCTGTCGCTACGGATCTCTCTCTCTCTCTCTCTCTCTCTCTCTCTCTCTCTCTCTTTTCTAATCTCTTCTTCTTAGCAGCATTGGATCTGTCTTCCTCCCTTCATCCATCCATCCATCCATCCTCGCACCTCCTCTCTTCCTCCAGGGTATCTGTAGATCCTTAAAAAGTCTTAAAATCAATTATCAAAATTTAATTTAAAAAGTATTAAAATATTTTAAATAGGCTACAGTTATCAGACTATTTTTTTCCACCGTAGAATAAAAGGTTTCTTTGCGCTGCATGTCCACATAACAGGGTTAGAAGTACAATGTGGATTTTTTTTTTTTTTCATTGGATCTGCTTTACTAAACACAATTGGGCTTCATGTCCCTTAACAATTAATTTCCTGTTGTGCTTTATCTTATTCTATCCATTTATAGTCGCAGAACTTTCATTAGCTGCGCTTCATTGGAAATAGGCTGGCGTTGGCAGCTTTGTTTCTTTATGTTGCCTTTTAAAATACAGTTCCAGGTGGCATTGAAAAGGTCTTAAAAAGTCCTAAATTTGGTTTTCTGAAACCTGCAGACACCCTGCCCCTCCCTCAGTCTCTCCCTCCCTCTGTATCACCTCTCATCTCTGCAAAGCACATGGTTTAAAACCTTCTTTGACTAAGATATTAAAACCAAATTAAAGTCATATCTATGGCATTCATAGCCTGAATAATGATAAAAGTTAGTTTTAGCTTTCGATCTATCACAGAAAATTGGAGAGAATCAATGTGACCCTGTGATTATGCCAGCAACATCAACTTTTCATAAATCACAGCTTTGGCTTTGATTTTTCATCATTTTTCACAATATTTGCCTTTACCTTTTTATAAATGAGGCCCAAGGTCTCTCTCCCTGTCTCTCTCTCTGTATCCCCCTGCATCATTCTTGTAATCTCATTTCTCTTCTCTCTATAATATAATTTATCCCTCCCTCTCTTTCCTCTCTCCCTCCATTTTCCCTCCTTCTGTCCTCCTCTCCACTCCTCCCTCTCTACCTTTGCTTCATTTGTTGATGATGCTGCTTTCATGGCCAGGTCTCTACTGAAAAAGTCCTTTTTAACCTCAGCGGTACTGCCCAGTTAAATAACATAAAACATCCATCCCTACATCTTTCCTTATTTATCTCCTTCCACTCTCTCTCCTCCCGTTCCTCCTTCTGCACTTCCCATCTCTGATCTCTCCAAAGTACAGTCTCTGCTCTGCAGTGTGGCGGCCATCACTGTGAGGAGTTGTCACTCTCCATTTTCCTCGTCTTCCATCTCCCTCCATCCCGTCGTCCGTCCATCGCTCCCTCCCTCCCTCCCTCCCTCCCTCCGTCCATTTTTCTCAAGTCTCAACTCTCCAAAGTATAGCGTTTGCCGTGCAGTGCTGCTTCATGGCAGTGAGGAGTCTCGGTTTCTCTCTTTTCCCATCTCGCCCCTCCCATCTCCTCCTCTTCTCCTCTCATCCCTCTATCTCTCGACTCTCCAAAGTATAGCATCTGCCGTACTCCCTCTTCCTTTCTCTTCCCATTGCTGTGTGCTGTTGGGGCCAATTGCATAAATGACTTGTCACTCTCCCTCTCTCTCAGTCTATCATTTCCAATGTGGAGCATCCGCCCGGAGGTTTCTGACCATTGCCGAGAGGAGTTGTCAGTCTCTCTTTTCCCTATCTCCGCTCTCACTCTTTCCATCCCACCTTCTCACCTGCCTTTTGCTTCCTCTATCTCCCTCCTCCCTTCTTCCTTCTCTCCCAGGCTGGACAATTACAGTAAGCAATTGCAGCGAGCGTTTGTCAGATGGCGACATGCGGGAGGTGGCCGAGTTCAAAGTCAACCCAAAGGAGCAGAAAATTTCCACAGTATGATGTCATGGCACGGTAAAAAATCATATTAAAACAGCTTTGGAAACTGTTTTGAACTGATATCAGAGAGATATTTAGGTCCTGATTTCACAAAACGATGCAGATAGCACCGGATGTCGTCTCAACTTTCATTTCCATGCCACATTTGCACGGGTTTTCAACACTGGTGCAGGCCGTCATATCAACAGCTATTCAAAGTCAAAATGTTTGCCGGAATCTCTCTCTCCTCCTTTCTCCCTCCTTTTCTCTCTCCATCTGCTATGCTCTCTCCAAAAAAAAAACAGTTGTCTGCTGTTTACCACTTCTCTCCTCCCGCCCTCCCTCTCTCTCTCTGTCATGTTTTCTTTCCAAAATAGAGCATTTGCTGTGCGTTGCTTGAGAGGAGTCGTCAGTCACTCTCCTCCCTCCATCCATTCCTCCATTCCTCCTCTATGTCTCTCTCTCTCTCTCTCTCTCTCTCTCTCCTCTCTTATATCTACAAAGCACAAGATCTGCTGTGTAGCCATTGCAGTGAGGAGTCTCTCAGTCTCTTTGTCTCAATTTCTTCCTATGCCTCCTTCTCTTTCTCTCTCCATCTGCTGTTCTTTGAAGAGGATACATGGTTGCAGGGTTGAATTCTCTCCTATCTTCCTTCTCCCCTCCCTCTCCTCCCTCCCTCACTCCCTCCCTCCCTCTCAACTCTCTTCTTTCCAAAGTACAGTGTCTGCTGTGCATGTTGGACCATCGCGTTGCTCCCTCCCGCTACCTCCTCCTCCCACACCCCCCACCCCCCCATTTCTCTTCTCACTTCTCTTCTCTCCAAAGTCGGGGTTTGCTTTGAAGTGTTGTATCATTGCAGAGAGGAGCCTCGCTTTCCATCTCTCTCCTTCTATCTTCCTCCTCTCTTCTCTCCAATATGGTTGGAGCTCCATCCGCAGTAAAAACTTGTTGGTCTGTCTCTCTCAATTTGTCCTTCCCCTCTCCCTCTCTACCTCCCTCATTCTCTCTCGCCTCTCTTTTCTCCAAAGTATAGTGTTGTGTGAATGTTGGCCCATTGCAACGAAAACCTCTCAGTCTTTATCCCTCTCTCTTCTCTTCCTCCTTCACTCCATCTCTCTACCACTTCACTTCTGCTGTTAAGTGTATTATTCCAGGAAGGAGCCTCTCTCTCACTTCCCTCCTTCTTCATTCTCCCCCTCCCCCATCCCCCCCCTCTCCCCATCACCATCACTCTCTCTTCTTTTCTCTCCAAATTACTGTCTGTTGTGCAATGTTGGACCATTGCAGCAAGGAGTGGTCAGTCTCTTTTCAAAGCACCATCCAAAGGGAAAAGGAGCCCACACACCAGCCGGTTAGGCTATTAAGCCTCAAAAAAGGATATTAAGAAGCTGAGATAATATTAAAAACAGGTTCTTTTAATTTGATGTGGTGCTTAAAATGCTCAAAAACCGTAAAAGATGAAAACAAAGAAAGTTGAAGCAAACATTTCAGGCTTCATCAGGCTTCTCATCAGGCTTCAAGCATTCTTTCAACTTTCTTTGCCTTCAATTTTCATTTATTGGGCAATTTTTTGCACCATGTCAAACCTTCTTTTACTATCTTTGCTTCTTAATGTCATTTTTTTAGGCTTTATGCCCTAACTGGCGGGTGTGCAGGCTTCTTTTCCCTTTTGATGGCGTTTTGAACTGTGCTTTTGAACCAACGCACCCAAAGTAATCATTAGTCCCAAATGTCCTTATTCAGAATTTCATAGTCTATCTTTTCCCGACTCCCCCTCTATCTCTCCCTCCATTCAGTCCTCCATCTCACCTCTTTTCTCTGCAAACTACAGGGTCTGTTGTGTGATGTTGGACCGTTGCAGCGAGCAGTGAGGAGGAGGGTTAGTTTCTCTTTTCAAAACACCATCGACAGAGAAAAAAGCCGGCACACCAGCCAGTTAGGCCATCAAGCCTCAGAAAAGATTATTAAAAAGCTGAGATAGTAAAAAAAAAAATGTTTCTTTCAATTTGACATAGCGCAAAAAGTGAAAGACAAATTGAAAAGTGAAGACAAAAAAGAAAATATTTCAGCCCATCAGGCTCTGAGCTTTCTTTGTATTCTGTTTTTATTTATTGCACTTTTGGAACACTTTTTGCACCATGTCAAATTAAAATAACCTATTTTTTCTATCTCAGACTCTTAATGTCCTTTTCTGCGGCTTGTGTTTTGAACTATGCTTTTAACCGAATGCCTCCAAACTAATCATTAGTGCATTTGCGCAGTACCAAATGTCCTTATTCACAATTTAATTTATTTTCCCCACTCCCCCTCTCTCTCCCTCCCTCCTCCCTTCATCCCCCCTCTCCCTCCACCCCCTCCTCCCTCTCACCTCTCTTCTCTCCAAAGTACAGGGTCTGCTGTGCGGTGTTGGACCATTGCAGCGAGGAGTTGTCGCTCTCGGCCACCCGGCAGGTCAGCGTCACTGTGCCTCCGACCGACACCGTCTCATCTGAGGTCACTGGCTGCAAGGGGTCGTCGTCTAGGCAACGGGAGGGGGTAGGGGGAGGGGGGGGACAAGACAGAGCCCCAAGGGCCGAGAGAGAAACGAGTCAGAGGGAGAGCGCACACGTACAAAAATACTAGCACACACCAACACACAAATCAGATAAACCCACAAAATGCCTTATTTCTCTCTCTTTTTTTCCTCCCCCTCTCTATCTCTTTCCCTGCTTGTCAGGTTATCTATATATCTCTATCCATCTCTCTGAAAGCACACACACAATGCACACACAAACATACACACACACACACACACACACACACGGACATGCTGTCATACAGGCAAAAAAAAGCAGACAAATGGCTATCTAGTCGCACTGACTGCGAGGCCCGTGTAAGAGCAATGAGTCAATACCAGCTCCAGTATCCAGAGACTGTACAACCTGAGGGACCAGTGAAGATGAAGAGAGCGCGGCAGACGGTGGCTCTCGACGGGTCAAAGCGACAGCAGAGCACTGTCTCATACCTCTAATGGCGTTGTAACCCTCTTTAGTCGATATCTGTGTCGGTTTTTACACTATGCATATGTATCGGCGGGTACGGAACAAGCTCAAACGGGACAGGCATTATGGAAATGAGCAGGTCAGAGGGAGAGACAGAGAGAATACAAATGACCCGGCATAATGAAGGGATTCTAAAGGCTGGATCTGAAGCGCCACAGCAACCACTGAACAGCGAGCTGTCTGGGTGCGAAACAGTATTCAAATTGCCTCAAATTACGGTATTTAACAGTGCTCCCTTGATAACGGGTGATGGTGCAGGCTAATTCTGCGTTTTGCATTCAGCGAGGATGGCGGACGATTAGGTGAAACCGAACAAGAAATGTACACTAAATATGCAGCCGCTCATTATGGTAAGTTATGCCGAACATGGCTGCCGCTTTCGCTTTGTGTCGTGTTAAGTTATTGCGGCCCCAAGTACACCCAGCCCCACTTTGTGCTCCCCTCCCCGCCCGCTCGCTCCCAAACGTGCCAGCGCTCGCTCAACCTAATCTCAGGCAAAACAAAAATACGGCATAATTGACGACAAGGCCAAGCCAACGGAGGGAACATCTCATAAGGAAATATGCCTCAAAGCGGTCTCCTCACCCCTGAAAATATGGCGTGTATAAATAGTTTAATTGGAACCAAATTGTCAAGCAGGAGACAGGTTTATATTCGGCGTGGAGCGTTATCACATCCTTGCACCGGCGGTGGAATTGATTTTTTTCTTTTTTTCTTTTTTCAGCAGGAAGAACATCTGCTTAAGTGCGCTACGGCGGAACTCCCATCCAGACATGAAAGGGAGGGGGGAGGATAGGGGGTGTGTGTGTGTGTGTGTGTGTGTGTGTCGGGGGGTGGGGGGGGGACAACGCGGGAAGAGAGGATGGAGAAGAGGAGGCGAGCAAACTAACTGCATGTAGCATCAAAAACACACATTTGCAGTACATGAGCCGAGAGGAGCAGGCAACAACCGTGGGTATTTTATTTTTATTTTTTTATTTTAAAGCTGGATGGGCAGTACAACACCTCGAGAAATATCTGTGGTAAAAAAACAAAAAACAAAAGCGTCAGGTTTGCCTCCGGGCTGAGAGGATTCAGAGAGATAACAGCCCTTAAAGGGACAGCACACCGCTTGCCAGTACGATTCAAACGGCACACACAGTCTTTCAGAGCCCTTCGTCTCAGTGTGAGTAAGTCTCTCCCTCCCTCTCTCTCTCTCTCTCTCTCTCTCTCTCTCTCTTTCTCCACGGCTTTTTACTGAAGCCCTGACCTTGTGGTTGGTTTTTCTAAGCACCGCGGCTGAGGGCTGAATGTGTGGTCAAGTGCACTGCGGATTAGTGTCTCCTTTAATAGCATCTCGGGCTAATTCTTGCAGCTGATCGCAAGAGCTCCTCTACTTGGCATGAACACTTTGGGTAAATTGGCTGTCCCAGTGCATCACTCATCAAGCCAACCGCAATGAGCTCCGACAAGTTGGCCAATCTGTGGAGTGTCTTTGACCGGAGCAGAGTGCCGGTGCCTCTGACCCAGAACAATCTGTGGATAGTACAGCAGGTCTGCGACATGTGTGACTGGCAAAACCTTATCAGTGGTCAATTAGTAGCTCTTTGGGAATGGACTGTATTGGAGTTTGAGCAGCTATGCATTTTTCAAGTGGACTCAATTTTTTTATGATGCTCTTTTACATAACATATAGGCCTACTATTTGGCGGATGCATTTATCCAAAGTACATTGCAGTAGGATGAGTTCATTCATTTTTATCGTGGCCCATTGCCATGCTCTACCCACTGAGTTATACAGGGCCTTTGAAACTCTGTCTATACTTACAGCTTATACAGTTTATACGTACAGCAATTTCGAATCAAATTAGAGATCTCTCGGTTTCTAGAGGTATCAAATCTGTCGTGCGAGCTAACAAGAATGTGGATTTTATGGGGCTTAAGACGTCAACATTTTTAATGATGATTAAATGGCACTACCATAGCAAAATAATGCCTCAGATTTGAATGTAAAATGTAGCCAGGATATAATATAGCTCCACTGATGCATAGAAATCAGTAGATGAAGTGTGTGTGCATGGTAGCAACACAGTTAGCCCTAGGTCAAATATTTTCCATAAATACTTTTAGTGTTTGTTTAAACTTACTTGGAGCACTGAGTGGGTGGAGTTTAACTGCATCAGGATGAGTTATCATTAGAAACTATATTAAATCGACTTCCACATAATTTAAGCAGCCATTGCATGGGCGGGATGGGTGGGGTTTGCCACATTGGGCACTACAATGCGTGCCAGAGAGATTAGGCTACTTGAAATTAAGAATAAAATGTAGCTGAGCTTTCTGCGGTCGACAACTTTTGTGCCACTCATCTTAACTGTCCTTATGTGGCAAACCCCACCCATCTGGCGCTCCACGCTGGTTAAAACAAACACTAAAGAGTCATTCGCCGACACTATTTGACCCCGATAAGCCTCGGATACAGATACAGCTGTTCTTCTTACCTTTGAAGCTACTTAAGAGCAAAGTTAAAGGGGGGAAATGAAGTTCAGCCAGAGTTTAAACGGTTAAGACAGGCTAAATACCCGAGCTGGAAAAATGAAAGGAGAGACCTATCTATCCTTAGCAGACGTGAAGTTAAACACTGTGGCTTGCTCTTCCTCTCTCCTCAACACACACACACACACACACACTCTCTCTCTCTCTCTCACTTCCACTCCACCCCTCCCTTACAAAGAAAAAAAAAACACCCACACAGCTGTAAGCTCAGGGAAGACACGGGTATTTAAAGCAACACAATTTACACTTTCGCCAGCCGGCAACGAGGTGAGAGAACGCAGAGGTAGAAGGCAGACCAGGATATCGAGGCGAGAGGGAGAGAGAGAGAGAGACAGAAGAAGAAGGAGAGATGGATGGAGGAGGGCATGCAGAGGAGGAGAGGGAGAGGAGAGGGTGATAAAAGGAGCAGGTTTGAGAGAGAAAAAGAGAGCGAGAGAGTAGAAAGAGGAAGCAGGTAATGGCAAAGGAGAGAGAGGCAGTGTGAGAAGCTGGTGGCCGCTCAGATGATAAAAAAGAAGAGAGACAACTCCGCAAAACAGCACCCCACCCCCCACCCCCCCCCCCCGAAACACCAGACAGTTTGAATCCAACCCCACCCCTCATCCCCAACCACCTCCTCTGCCATCTCCATTTTCATTTTCGCCTCCTCTCTTCCTCCTCCATCTGTCTCCCTCCATCTTTTTTTCCCCCTCCTCCTCTCCATCTGCCCCGCTCTCCTCCTCGCCCTCGCTTTCCTCTCGTCCTCCCTCACCTCTCTGCCCTTCTGCCAATCCCACCCCAACACCCCCGCCACCCCCACCCCCCCAGACAACCCCCCCCCCCCCCCCCCCCCTCCCTCCTCAATCTACTCCCTCACTTCTCACCATCCCTCCATCCCTCCTTCCGTTCTCTCTGGGAAGCTTTACAGTGTTCCTGCTAATTAGCATGGGTTAATGAACTTCTTTACTGTAATACCAGCGAGCATGGAAGGGTGTGTGTGTGTGTGTGTGTGTGTGTGTGTGTGTGCATATGTGCACCTTTTGGAAGTAGGTTTAATTATGTGAGTGTGTGTGTGTGTGTGTGTGTGTGTGTGTGTGTGTGTGTGTGTGTGTGCG